>NW_027506868.1:0-5000 GCF_052324685.1 Brachyhypopomus gauderio
GGGGAGCCGTCCGGAACGACACGCCACCAAACCAAAGCAGACGAGGCCCCCGGGTCCACGGTGGAGCGGGAAACGGCAGTGTTGTCTGATCCTCTCGGTGTGGTGTCCACCTTCTCCACGGAGCAGCAAACATGACTTCAGTTTACTCTTCAAGAACAGAGATAGAGGACTAGTCCCCATGGAGATATGAATTCAAATAACATATCCATTAACCAATCAAAATAATAGCCATAAACACCATTACAGGCAGACGGAATGGCTTTCTCAGGAAGCAAGCAGCATCGTAGTAGTAACGTTGTATGCAGATGAGCCAAGCTCTAAGTGTTCCGTGGAAAGGTTACACGTTGGCTGTGTTCTTCTGTAGCTGTCTCTTACAGACAGCTCACACGCCCTTGCACAGGGGTGCTGGCTGATCCCTTGAATAGCATACAGCCCCACCCCACTCAGCAGGGGTCTTGGCAGGACATTGTGTGTTTGTCCTCCATATGGAAAACCTTTCACCTGCTCGTGCTTTTCACCTACTCTCTACTGTCTCCCTATGTCTCAGAGCTGTCTCCTTCTGTCTCACAGGGCAAATCCACTGACATACCAAATCAATTCACTGATTCTCAAGGTGGGCGTAGTCTCTCCTCAGCTGCCTATTCATTTGGGCACGAGTGTTCACACATGTGTGAATGTGTGAGGATTTGCATGAACTTTACATTCATGCAGTGTGGCATGAATAGAATCGTTAACATACAGCTACTCATTGATGTATTGCACGAGTTTGTGTACATGGTTTGCAAGTAAAATAGAAACTGGGTTTTGAAGCAGGACACACTGTATCTAGTGTTCACACTGCAAATGTCACACATGTGAATTCACTTCGGAATAAATCTTCCCTCATGCTCTGATCTCTGGTTTGCCATTTTGGAAAAGGCCACTGACTCCAACCAAGACTTCAAACCCAGTACAAAAACAACAGCTCTCTCCAGACACCCTTTGCGATGTTAACTTTTAAGAACCTCTGAACTTCTACGAACTAAAGATTTGAATTAAGATTTATCACTTCAGAAAGACATAATTCTTTGACACTCTCTCGTTTTCTCTCCCTCCCTCCCTCCCTCCGTCCCTCTTTGTCTCTCTCTGTAGAATAATAAAGTTCGCAGGTTTGCGTTCGAGCTGAAGATGCAGGATAAGAGTGCGTATCTGCTGGCTGCCGACTCTGAAAGTGAGATGGAGGAGTGGATCAGCACACTCAACAAAATCCTCCACAGCAGCTTTGAGATCGCCATGCAGGAGAAGAGGAATGGAGACCTACATGATGGTGTGTGTGTGTGTGTGTGTGTGTGTGTGTGTGTGTGTGTGTCCTCATTATGAGACCACCCAGAAAACTACATCTCCTGACATTACAGTTCTCTTGGGAAAATAAAATTAACACACACACACACACACACACACACACACACACACACACACACACTTGTCCAGCTCCCCTATTCATCTGTTCTCCAGGGTATCTTGGTTTGGTGAAACATTCCAGGCCTCCTGTTCTTCTCTGGGTTCTGTGTATCTCTGCTCAGCGATGTGTGTGTGTGTGTGTGTGTGTGTGTGTGTGTGTGTGTGTGTGTGTGTGTGTGTGTGTGTGTGTGTGTGTGTGTGTGGTTTGTTTCCTGTACTCCTGCTTGATGGAGTTGATCTGTGAGTCACTACTGTTTCCTCTGTGTGATCTCAATAGACACCAGGTTCATTAGAGCTCTTTTTTTTACCCACCCTGTAGATGATGAATCGGGGAAAGCTGACAGCTCTCCTGGAAGTATGGACGCATTTCAGGTGGGTCCTGTCTTCACTACCGAGCAGCACCAGGACCTGGAGATCGGGGCACCTTCCCCACTGCACACATCAGCACTTTGCAGACGTGTGATCTGGAGTTCTGTGATTTTAAATACATTCTCAGTTGTAAATAGTGTCCCTGAATGCTGTGGGGCTGTGAATTCTTATATATAAAATTGTGTGTGTTTATCGCTGTTTACTTTCAGAGTGCCCGAGACATTGAGTCCAAAATACGAAATGAGACACGGCTAAAACTCTTCACGTTGGACCCGGACACTCAGGTACCTGCAGAGCCATTTAAACTCGACGGTGTGTGTAGTGAGGAGCTTGGTAGCTTCAGGCATTCTTCTCTGCCTCTACTAAAGTTTTCTCTAAAATGTGTTCTAAATGAGGGCACCGGCCTTGTGCTGTGTTCTGCGTGCAGAAACTGGACTTCTCTGGCATTGAGCCTGAAGTCAAACCATTGGAGGAGAAGTTTGGCAAACGGATTCTGGTGAAATGCAACGACCTGTCATTCAATCTGCAGTGCTGTGTAGCGGAGAACGAAGAGGGACCTACCACTAACGTACACGGGGCCGTCTTACCTTCACGCACTCGATTGCCATCGGGTTATCAGTACCTAATGGAGTGTGGTTACCATCTGAGCATCTGCGTTTGCTTTCCGTGTGTGACAGGTGGAGCCCTTCTTCGTCTCGCTGTCTCTGTTCGATATCCAGAGTGGCCGGAAGATCTCGGCCGATTTCCACGTAGACCTCAACCACCCGTCGGTGAGGGCCATGGTGCAGGTCTCCGGACCTCAGACCATCAACGGAGCCTCGGACGGGGGACAGCACACGGCTAACGGCCTGGCGGACAGCGTCCTGCAGTACCCACGGCAGGTATGGACACACACACCAACACAGGCACATGTGCGGGCACTGGCGCGCACACATACAGGTGTACACATGCGCGCACACACACGTACACATCCGCCACACACCCATACACACACAACTCAAGCACACACATGCACGCACACTCTCACATGCATACACATGTACGCACACACTAACATGCACAGACATGCTTCTCTGCACACATTCACAAACACACATTAAATGCTGCCAGTTTCTGTGTTAACGGCATTGCGTATGACACCTTTCAACAGCTTATTAGAGAGTTCAGAGGGGCCAATGGAGGCGCTGAATTCCACCACAGGCTATTTGTTACTAACACAGTGGTGTGTGTGTGTGTGTGTGTGTGTGTGTGTGTGTGTTTAGGGAGTGTTTTCTGTGACGTGTCCACACCCTGATATCTTCCTTGTGGCTCGGATTGAGAAGATCCTACAGGGAGGAATAACTCACTGTGCTGAGCCATACATGAAGAACTCCGACTCTTCCAAGGTTATCTCTCTCTCCCCCTTTCTCTCTCTTCCCCCCTTGTATATATATATATAACAAAGTTTTGTGTGTGTATGTGTGTATTACAGTAATGTGATTTAGAGGAGAGGAGATGTAAAACGCATTAGGGTACAGTCTCTGGAAACCTTGGCATCAGCAAATATCTGCTCACACGAACGTCAGAACCTTCTCCTTTTCTGTCCTCCTCTGTCAGACTGCTCAGAAGGTGCTGAAGAATGCTAAATTAGCATGTAGCAGGCTCGGCCAGTACAGGATGGCCTTCGCGTGGGCGGCCAGGTATGAGATCTGACCACTGTCCACAGCTCTCACAAACTCCTCACGCCCGTGTATGTGTTTAACGCTTTAACACACATCGGCCATTCTGAGCGAAGGCAGAAGATCTTCTCAGGTTGCAGTCTGCCTGACTGACCAAATGGAAACATCTTGGACTTGTTTGTCTGTGGCAGAAGGAACAGATAAAGTTTAAAACCCTGGCAACCCAAACCGTGCCTTGTTTTTCATCAGGCTGTTGGAATGACCAGTAAAATAGAGAATGACAGTCTGAGAAGTCGTGCTAAAGGTGGGGGGTGAGATTTGGGCATTTTGAGCCAGCTAAGTGTGTTTCTTTCCGATTGGTCACATCAGATATATGTTCACAGGAAGAGGAGGAGCTTTGTGACTCTGTTATCTTCTGTGTCCTAATGGAAAATACAAAATGACATAATCCTTCACCAGGAAAGATTTGTTCTCCTTGTTCCTCCTGCCTCTGTCTCCTTCTCTCTCAGGCCGTTGTTTAAGGACGCGTCTGGGACGTTGGATAAGTCTGCACGTTTCTCACCAATCTACCGACAGGACAGTAACAAACTCTCCAATGAAGACATGTTCAAACTGCTAGCAGACTTCAGGAAGTTAGTCTCTCTCTCTCTCTCTCTCTCTCTCTCTCTCTCTCTCTCTCTCTCTCTCTCTCTCTCTCTCTCTCTCTCTCTCTCTCTCCATTCTGTCTTGCTATTGGCTGTTCTGTTGCTAGGTGTGGTTTGCTGGGAGCACACCTGCCCAAAATGACAGCTGGAAATGTACATTCCTTAATTAAACGATCGTATTACTTGATTTTTGGTTGAAACATGGTTGGGAAGCATGAGGTTGAAACATTTTTGAATTCTGCCTGTGAAAAGTGATAAAATCAGCATTGTGTTGAGACTCTGAGAATCTTAGAGAATCTCCATATTTGAGATGTTGGAAAGTCTGATGAGTTCTGAGGCCATGTCTTCTAACCTCACACACGTGCCACTGCTGTTTTTTCACTGCTACAAAAAGCGTTATTTGTGACGTGAAGGAATAACACTTTAAAAAGTTTTGTCATCTCTCAGCATCTGCCCAACACTGTGTCTTTCTCTCCCTCCATCTCTGTGTCCTGTGTCCCTCTGACTTGACAGGCCAGAGAAGATGGCCAAGCTGCCCGTGATCTTGGGCAATCTGGACGTGACGATCGACAATGTGGCCCCGGACCCCACTAGTGAGTCCAGCCCTCAAAATGCACTTTACACATCTGCCCTCTAACCAACATTATGCTTCATTCTCACTCATTGGTGTGTGTGTGTGTGTGTGTGTGTGTGTGTGTGTGTGTGTGTGTGTGTGTGTGTGTGTGTGTGTGTGTGTGTGTGTGTAGACTGCATAACCTCCTCATATCTCCCCGTGCGTCCATTTGAGAGTGCGGACAGGAACAGCGTGTTGTTTGAGGTGGAGGAGTTTGTGCCGTGCATAGCCAAATGCTCACAGCCCTCCACCACCTACACCAACCACCTGTACGTC